>NC_069502.1:928031494-928066494 GCF_027579735.1 Bombina bombina
TGTTGCAAAGTTCCATCCACATTGCAACACACAAATCAGAGAGAGAGAGAGAGAGAGATCTCATGATCTATGTATGCACCACTTTTTGTATGTTTAAAATTCTCTATTATGGGTATAATACATTGTATAAACTTGCCTAAGAGTAATATAGAACTCTGACCTGCAGATGGCAGTAGAAGCATCTGTGCTTTGATAATAATCTTTAGCACCCATAGAGTTAATATGTTTGTAATTAAGGTACTTACCCTATTTAAGGCTGTGTTGTATAGCATTCCATAGCATGATTAAGGGTCTGTGTGACCCGAAACGTCGCTGTCCTTTAATGATGACACCCCAATAAAGGTTTAAACTTTTAAAGAAACAGTGCTGGCGCCATTTGTCATTTATCTTTTGGATTTATATATAAGAGGTGACATAGGACCCTCTGGCGGACACGCAATCCGTTACCTATTATGAACTCTAGTTATCCCCACTAGTGCTGGACCTATTGAGATATAGATATACACACACACACACACACACACACACACACACAAATCAACAATAAGAGTTTCCTTGATCTTAAAGCCATCTGCTGGTTTCAACACGCCCTCTTTGCTACGATTGACTATTATGTGTGTATCATATTCAATATCTTGTAATCCACATTTGTCATATTATTAGTGCAGGATAAACAATTTCAACAGAACACATTTGTGAGCCTCACAGCGCTGCTATTTACATCAGTCCGTGGCTTGTACTCACATCACCACTCAGGTTTGAACGCTATTTAGTCCACCTGCAGTTTAGCTTCCCTAGGTGCATGCTAGACCATAGAGCAATGCCAGGCAATCCAGCATCAGTTGCTAGAACGAATGAAGGCACATAGTGTCAAAACGCTCCTTCAGAGGAGATGAGAGCCGCTACTTGCCAAGAGCTGCAACATACATCAGCGATGAGCAACTGATAACACAGCCGACAGCAAACGGCTAAGCTCGTTTCACCTTCCATGCACAAGGCTTCATCCGGCTGAATCCGATTGGAGGTTCCCCTTTTCCTTTTTAAAGTTTTGTTGAGACTCTGCATTTTGTTTTACCTTAGGTGAAATAGTATTTATCCAAACTATTTACATCAGTTTTCTGCAAGATTTTGAATTTCTACATGCTTTCAATCTACAATATTATTTATTTACAAAAAAAAAAAACCCAACATTTTTGACAGTTTAATTCAACAGTATTTTGGAAACTTAACTTACAGCAGAATGTTTATTATTCAATGGGGGTATATCAAGATTTTGCAATAACACTACCTTTAGTTGATATATAGAACCAAACCTGTTTGTTTCAACATCATTTTATTTCTAATACAAAGACATTTTTAGAACCTTCACTTCTTTGCAGTACACTCTTTAATCTCCTAGGAAAGAGGCAAAATGAATCTCATTTAATCCTAGCGGTTTCAGGCTTCTAATGAATATCCATTCACATTCTTTTAGCAATAATATCTGATCTAGATTCCCCCCTCTGCTCTTCAAATTAATTTGTTCAAGACCTCTAAATCTGAGTACAGTTTTGTTACAAGCATGATAATCGAAAAAATGGCTAGCTACGCTGCTGGTTTTGATGCATTTATTTTTAATCTCTCTTTTGTGCTCCTTAATCCTTTCCCTCAATTCTCTGTAGGTTTTGCCTGTGTAGTACATGGGATAGTTACATAAAACCATGTATACTATCTCTTCACTTCTATAGTTTATATGTCCCTTTACCCTGTGATATTTTCCAAACTTATCTACAAAGCCCTTAGCTACTATAATATTTTTGCATACAGAGCAATGTGACCATTTAAAGTTTCCTTATCTTTTTTTGTTTATCCAACCAATTACTCTCATTTGAGGCTATTAGGTGACAATGTACTAGTGTATCCTTGAGGTTGGGGGGCTCTTTTTGGAGTCACCAAGGGGGTTTCCCCAACAAACCTTGATATAGCAGGGTCTGCCAGTAATACATGCCAGTGTTTCTTTAAGATGGCGTGAATGTCTTGCCATCTATTATTATTATGTATTATTGTACTTATGAATCTTGTAAGACTATGTTGTTATGTTCCCACTGAATCATCCACCATTGTATACAATAATTAATCCCTACTTTTCTTTTTGGGAATACCCACTTTCTTTAAAGCACAATTTTAAACCGTTTGCTTCCTCATTGAACTGTTCATAATCAGTACAATTCTATGCCGGAAGTATTGTCCATACGGTATATTAGAAATTAAGTTCCTTGGATGGTTACTGTCAAACGATAAGGCATTACTTCCCTGTGTGTGGCTGTTTTTAGTTCATTATTTACATTATTTACATTCATAATGCACAAATCTAAAAACGCAATCTCAGTAGAACTGTGGGTATATGTGAATTTTAGGTTCCAATCATTCTGGTTTAACTCCTTAATAAATTCAATAAGATTTGATTCAGTGTCCTTCCATAGGAGGAACACGTTGTCTATAAATCCTACCCACAGTGCTACTGAGGTTTCAAATTTACAGTTTAGAATACAGTCTTGTTCCCACTTGCCTAGATACAGGCAAGCATATGTAGGGGCACAGCAGGTCCCCATCGCAGTACCTAGGATTTGTTCATAACACTTATTCTTAAATAAGAAATAATTATGTTTAAGTATAAAGGACACGAGGTTTGTGACAAAATCTGTATGGTTTTCATAATTTGGGTCTCTTTGGTCCAAGTAGAATTTACATTCCTCTATTCCTTTTTGATGGGGGATGCTAGAATAAAGCAATTCAACATCAATCGCTACTAGGAGTGTATTGGGATTTGTTGATATTCCGTCCAGTTTTTTTAAGGACATCAATCGTGTCCTTAATGTATGACCATATTTGCTTAATCTACCGAGGCAGCTGTCCACATATTGTGATATTTTCTCAGTTAAGGAACCCATCCCGGAGACAATCGGCCTCCCTGGTAGTGGGTTCCTTAACTTGTGCAATTTCAAGAGGGTATAGAATGTTGGTGTTATGGGAAATTTTACATATAAGAAGTCAAGTTCCTTTTGATTAACTAAACCCTGTGCTTTTGCTTCATTTAATAAATGTTTTAGGCTTTCATTATACATTTCTGTGGGGTTAGACCTTAACATCCTATATTGTTTTTGTCCCATAAAAGGCGATGGCATGCCTCAATGTAGTCAATGTTCATAACGACTACATTACCCCCCTTGTCTGAGGACTTCAAAAGGATATCCTTATCTTCCCTTAACTGTTTAAGGGCTTTTCTTTGTTCTCCACTCAAATTATCAGAGAATACAGTTCTTGTATCTACTTTTTAAATGGCTTTCTCTACTATCTTAACGAAATTATGGACTAGAGGGACACTAGAAAGGGCTGGCATAAATTTTGATTTATTGTGTAAGCCACTAAAACCTATTGACTTTTTTATCTCTATAATTTCCGTGTCATGGATTGTACTTTCATGTTAAAGTGTTTCTAAGTCCCTTTGGCTAAGTGTTTCGTGTATATTCAGTTACTGGATTAGGTTTATTTTCCATTGTTTTTCTCAGCACTATTTTCCTGGCAAATAAATTAACATCTTTTACTAAGTCAAATTTATCAGATCTGTTTATTGGGAGGAAAAAATTAACCCTTTTGCAGAACCTCAATCTGTTTATGTTTTTTTTTTTAGATAGATTATCTACACTAATTTTTAAACTTTTTCCTTTCTCCTCTCTCTTCCTAAATTTAATTGAATCCTGTATTTTTCGTAGTTCTAATTTAGTTAATGTCATCATTTTCTTATTCCTCCTTATCCTTCATACATCTACTTACTTTTTTAGTTATTTATTCCTCCTGGATTGCTTTTAGTCAGTGTATTCTCTTCAATCATTAGTAACATCTAATTGTTAGAGCATTTAGAGGCATATTTATCCCACATTTTCTGAATGTCCTCTAGAAGAGCATTATTTAAATTAGCACCTGGTCTTTTTCGAACCCTTAATCCTCTAGGGATCATTTTTGCCTCCACATATTTCTCTAAACTTGAAACCTCCCATTTCAGTTTTTGTTCTTTAAAGAGTTTTAAAAGGAACTTAGGGATGGGTTCCTTAACTGAGAAAATATCACATGTGGACTTCTGCCTCCATCAAAATTTGCTTAATCTACCGTCAAACATTAAGGACATGATTGATGTCCTTAAAAAACTGGACGGAATATCAACAAATCCCAATACACTCCTGGTAGCGATTGATGTTGAATCGCTCTATTCTAGCATCCCCCATCAAAAAGTAATAGAGGCATGTAAATTCTACTTGGACCAAAGAGGCCCCGATTATGAAAACCATACAAATTTTGTCACTAACCTCTTGTCCTTTATCCTTAAAGGGACACTAAACCAAACATTTCTCTTTCATGATTCAGATAGAGCATGCAATTTTAAGCAACTTTCTAATTCACTCCTAATATCAATTTTTCTTCGTTCTCTTGCGATCCTTATTTAAAAAGCAGGAATGTGATGCATAGGAGCCGGTCCATTTTTGGTTAAGAACCTGGGTTATGCTTGCTTATTGGTGGGTAAATGTAAGCCTCCAATAAGCAAGCGCTATCCATGGTGCTGAACCTAAAATAGGCTGGCTGCTAAGATTTACATTCCTGCATTTAAAATAAAGATAGCAAGAGAACAAAGAAAAATTGATAATAGGAGTAAATTAGAAAGTTGATTAAAATTTCATGCTCTATCTAAATCATGAAAAAAAATGGGTTCAGTGTCCCTTTAATCATAATTATTTCTTATTTAAGAATAAGTGTTATGAACAAATCCTAGGTACCGCCATGGGAACCTGCTGTGCCCCTACATATGCTTGCCTGTATCTAGGCAAGTGGGAACAAGACTGTATTCTAAACTGTAATTTTGAAACCTCAAAAGCACTGTGGGTAGGATTTATAGATGACGTGTTCGTTTCATGGGAGGACACTGAATAAAAACAGAATTTATGTTTACCTGATAAATTACTTTCTCCAACGGTGTGTCCGGTCCACGGCGTCATCCTTACATGTGGGATATTCTCTTCCCCAACAGGAAATGGCAAAGAGCCCAGCAAAGCTGGTCACATGATCCCTCCTAGGCTCCGCCTACCCCAGTCATTCGACCGACGTTAAGGAGGAATATTTGCATAGGAGAAACCATATGATACCGTGGTGACTGTAGTTAAAGAAAATAAATTATCAGACCTGATTAAAAAACCAGGGCGGGCCGTGGACCGGACACACCGTTGGAGAAAGTAATTTATCAGGTAAACATAAATTCTGTTTTCTCCAACATAGGTGTGTCCGGTCCACGGCGTCATCCTTACTTGTGGGAACCAATACCAAAGCTTTAGGACACGGATGAAGGGAGGGAGCAAATCAGGTCACCTAAATGGAAGGCACCACGGCTTGCAAAACCTTTCTCCCAAAAACAGCCTCAGAAGAAGCAAAAGTATCAAACTTGTAAAATTTGGTAAAAGTGTGCAGTGAAGACCAAGTCGCTGCCCTACATATCTGATCAACAGAAGCCTCGTTCTTGAAGGCCCATGTGGAAGCCACAGCCCTAGTGGAATGAGCTGTGATTCTTTCAGGAGGCTGCCGTCCGGCAGTCTCGTAAGCCAATCTGATGATGCTTTTAATCCAAAAAGAGAGAGAGGTAGAAGTTGCTTTTTGACCTCTCCTTTTACCGGAATAAACAACAAACAAGGAAGATGTTTGTCTAAAATCCTTTGTAGCATCTAAATAGAATTTTAGAGCGCGAACAACATCCAAATTGTGCAACAACCGTTCCTTCTTCGAAACTGGTTTCGGACACAGAGAAGGTACGATAATCTCCTGGTTAATGTTTTTGTTAGAAACAACTTTTGGAAGAAAACCAGGTTTAGTACGTAAAACCACCTTATCTGCATGGAACACCAGATAAGGAGGAGAACACTGCAGAGCAGACAATTCTGAAACTCTTCTAGCAGAAGAAATTGCAACCAAAAACAAAACTTTCCAAGATAATAACTTAATATCAACGGAATGTAAGGGTTCAAACGGAACCCCCTGAAGAACTGAAAGAACTAAGTTGAGACTCCAAGGAGGAGTCAAAGGTTTGTAAACAGGCTTGATTCTAACCAGAGCCTGAACAAAGGCTTGAACATCTGGCACAGCTGCCAGCTTTTTGTGAAGTAACACAGACAAGGCAGAAATCTGTCCCTTCAGGGAACTTGCAGATAATCCTTTTTCCAATCCTTCTTGAAGGAAGGATAGAATCTTAGGAATCTTAACCTTATCCCAAGGGAATCCTTTAGATTCACACCAACAGATATATTTTTTCCAAATTTTGTGGTAAATCTTTCTAGTTACAGGCTTTCTGGCCTGAACAAGAGTATCGATAACAGAATCTGAGAACCCTCGCTTCGATAAGATCAAGCGTTCAATCTCCAGGCAGTCAGCTGGAGTGAGACCAGATTCGGATGTTCGAACGGACCTTGAACAAGAAGGTCTCGTCTCAAAGGTAGCTTCCATGGTGGAGCCGATGACATATTCACCAGATCTGCATACCAAGTCCTGCGTGGCCACGCAGGAGCTATCAAGATCACCGACGCCCTTTCCTGATTGATCCTGGCTACCAGCCTGGGGATGAGAGGAAACGGCGGGAATACATAAGCTAGTTTGAAGGTCCAAGGTGCTACTAGTGCATCCACTAGAGCCGCCTTGGGATCCCTGGATCTGGACCCGTAGCAAGGAACTTTGAAGTTCTGACGAGAGGCCATCAGATCCATGTCTGGAATGCCCCACAGTTGAGTGACTTGGGCAAAGATTTCCGGATGGAGTTCCCACTCCCCCGGATGCAATGTCTGACGACTCAGAAAATCCGCTTCCCAATTTTCCACTCCTGGGATGTGGATAGCAGACAGGTGGCAGGAGTGAGACTCCGCCCATAGAATGATTTTGGTCACTTCTTCCATCGCCAGGGAACTCCTTGTTCCCCCCTGATGGTTGATGTACGCAACAGTTGTCATGTTGTCTGATTGAAACCGTATGAACTTGGCCCTCGCTAGCGGAGGCCAAGCCTTGAGAGCATTGAATATCGCTCTCAGTTCCAGAATATTTATCGGTAGAAGAGATTCTTCCCTTGACCAAAGACCCTGAGCTTTCAGGGATCCCCAGACCGCGCCCCAGCCCATCAGACTGGCGTCGGTCGTGACAATGACCCACTCTGGTCTGCGGAAGGTCATCCCTTGTGACAGGTTGTCCAGGGACAGCCACCAACGGAGTGAGTCTCTGGTCCTCTGATTTACTTGTATCCTCGGAGACAAGTCTGTATAGTCCCCATTCCACTGACTGAGCATGCACAGTTGTAATGGTCTTAGATGAATGCGCGCAAAAGGAACTATGTCCATTGCCGCTACCATCAAACCTATCACTTCCATGCACTGCGCTATGGAAGGAAGAGGAACGGAATGAAGTATCCGACAAGAGTCTAGAAGCTTTGTTTTTCTGGCCTCTGTCAGAAAAATCCTCATTTCTAAAGAGTCTATTATTGTTCCCAAGAAGGGAACCCTTGTTGACGGAGATAGAGAACTCTTTTCCACGTTCACTTTCCATCCGTGAGATCTGAGAAAGGCCAGGACGATGTCCGTGTGAGCCTTTGCTTGAGGAAGGGACGACGCTTGAATCAGAATGTCGTCCAAGTAAGGTACTACAGCAATGCCCCTTGGTCTTAGCACAGCTAGAAGGGACCCTAGTACCTTTGTGAAAATCCTTGGAGCAGTGGCTAATCCGAAAGGAAGCGCCACGAACTGGTAATGCTTGTCCAGGAATGCGAACCTTAGGAACCGATGATGTTCCTTGTGGATAGGAATATGTAGATACGCATCCTTTAAATCCACCGTGGTCATGAATTGACCTTCCTGGATGGAAGGAAGAATTGTTCGAATGGTTTCCATTTTGAACGATGGAACCTTGAGAAACTTGTTTAAGATCTTGAGATCTAAGATTGGTCTGAACGTTCCCTCTTTTTTGGGAACTATGAACAGATTGGAGTAGAACCCCATCCCTTGTTCTCCTAATGGAACAGGATGAATCACTCCCATTTTTAACAGGTCTTCCACACAACGTAAGAATGCCTATCTTTTTATGTGGTCTGAAGACAACTGAGACCTGTGGAACCTCCCCCTTGGGGGAAGCCCCTTGAATTCCAGAAGATAACCTTGGGAGACTATTTCTAGCGCCCAAGGATCCAGAACATCTCTTGCCCAAGCCTGAGCGAAGAGAGAGAGTCTGCCCCCCACCAGATCCGGTCCCGGATCGGGGGCCAACATTTCATGCTGTCTTGGTAGCAGTGGCAGGTTTTTTGGCCTGCTTTCCCTTGTTCCAGCCTTGCATTGGTCTCCAAGCTGGCTTGGCTTGAGAAGTATTACCCTCTTGCTTAGAGGACGTAGCACTTTGGGCTGGTCCGTTTCTACGAAAGGGACGAAAATTAGGTTTATTTTTGGCCTTGAAAGGCCGATCCTGAGGAAGGGCGTGGCCCTTACCCCCAGTGATATCAGAGATAATCTCTTTCAAGTCAGGACCAAACAGCGTTTTCCCCTTGAAAGGAATGTTAAGTAGCTTGTTCTTGGAAGACGCATCAGCTGACCAAGATTTCAACCAAAGCGCTCTGCGCGCCACAATAGCAAACCCAGAATTCTTAGCCGCTAACCTAGCCAATTGCAAAGTGGCGTCTAGGGTGAAAGAATTAACCAATTTGAGAGCATTGATTCTGTCCATAATCTCCTCATAAGGAGGAGAATCACTATCGACCGCCTTTACCAGCTCATCGAACCAGAAACACGCGGCTGTAGCGACAGGGACAATGCATGAAATTGGTTGTAGAAGGTAACCCTGCTGAACAAACATCTTTTTAAGTAAACCTTCTAATTTTTTATCCATAGGATCTTTGAAAGCACAACTATCTTCTATGGGTATAGTGGTGCGTTTGTTTAAAGTGGAAACCGCTCCCTCGACCTTGGGGACTGTTTGCCATAAGTCCTTTCTGGGGTCGACCATAGGAAACAATTTTTTAAATATGGGGGGAGGGACGAAAGGAATACCGGGCCTTTCCCATTCTTTATTTACAATGTCCGCCACCCGCTTGGGTATAGGAAAAGCTTCTGGGAGCCCCGGGACCTCTAGGAACTTGTCCATTTTACATAGTTTCTCTGGGATGACCAACTTGTCACAATCATCCAGAGTGGATAATACCTCCTTAAGCAGAATGCGGAGATGTTCCAACTTAAATTTAAACGTAATCACATCAGGTTCAGCTTGTTGAGAAATGTTCCCTGAATCAGTAATTTCTCCCTCAGACAAAACCTCCCTGGCCCCATCAGACTGGTTTAGGGGCCCTTCAGAACCATTATTATCAGCGTCGTCATGCTCTTCAGTGTCTAAAACAGAGCAGTCGCGCTTACGCTGATAAGTGTGCATTTTGGCTAAAATGTTTTTGACAGAATTATCCATTACAGCCGTTAATTGTTGCATAGTAAGGAGTATTGGCGCGCTAGATGTACTAGGGGCCTCCTGAGTGGGCAAGACTCGTGTAGACGAAGGAGGGAATGATGCAGTACCATGCTTACTCCCCTCACTTGAGGAAACATCTTGGGCATCATTGTCATTGTCACATAAATCACATTTATTTAAATGAGAAGGAACTCTGGCTTCCCCACATTCAGAACACAGTCTATCTGGTAGTTCAGACATGTTAAACAGGCATAAACTTGATAACAAAGTACAAAAAACGTTTTAAAATAAAACCGTTACTGTCACTTTAAATTTTAAACTGAACACACTTTATTACTGCAATTGCGAAAAAATATGAAGGAATTGTTCAAAATTCACCAAAATTTCACCACAGTGTCTTAAAGCCTTAAAAGTATTGCACACCAAATTTGGAAGCTTTAACCCTTAAAATAACGGAACCGGAGCCGTTTTTAACTTTAACCCCTTTACAGTCCCTGGTATCTGCTTTGCTGAGACCCAACCAAGCCCAAAGGGGAATACGATACCAAATGACGCCTTCAGAAAGTCTTTTCTATGTATCAGAGCTCCTCACACATGCGACTGCAAGTCATGCCTCTCAAAAACAAGTGCGCAACACCGGCGCGAAAATGAGGCTCTGCCTATGATTTGGGAAAGCCCCTAAAGAATAAGGTGTCTAAAACAGTGCCTGCCGATATAATCTTATCAAAATACCCAGATTAAATGATTCCTCAAGGCTAAATATGTGTTAATAATGAATCGATTTAGCCCAGAAAAAGTCTACAGTCTTAATAAGCCCTTGTGAAGCCCTTATTTACTATCTTAATAAACATGGCTTACCGGATCCCATAGGGGAAATGACAGCTTCCAGCATTACATCGTCTTGTTAGAATGTGTCATACCTCAAGCAGCAAGAGACTGCTCACTGTTCCCCCAACTGAAGGTAATTCCTCTCAACAGTCCTGTGTGGAACAGCCATGGATTTTAGTAACGGTTGCTAAAATCATTTTCCTCATACAAACAGAAATCTTCATCTCTTTTCTGTTTCTGAGTAAATAGTACATACCAGCACTATTTTAAAATAACAAACTCTTGATTGAATAATAAAAACTACAGTTAAACACTAAAAAACTCTAAGCCATCTCCGTGGAGATGTTGCCTGTACAACGGCAAAGAGAATGACTGGGGTAGGCGGAGCCTAGGAGGGATCATGTGACCAGCTTTGCTGGGCTCTTTGCCATTTCCTGTTGGGGAAGAGAATATCCCACAAGTAAGGATGACGCCGTGGACCGGACACACCTATGTTGGAGAAATCTTATTGAATTTATTAAGGAATTAAGCCAGAATGATTGGAACCTAAAACTCGCATATACCCACAGTTCTACTGAGATTGCGTTTTTAGATGTGCGCATTATGAATGTAAATAATGAACTAAAAACAGCCACACACAGGAAAGTAATGCCTTATTATAGTTTGACAGTAACTATCCAAGGTACTTAATTTTTAATATACCATATGGACAAAACCTCCGGCATAGAATTGTACTGATTATGAACAGTTCAAGGAGGAAGCTAAAAGCTTAATTGCACTTTAAAGAAAGGGGCTATTCCCAACAAAGTTTAAAAAAAGATTTTTATAAATCCAAAAAGAAAAATAGGGATGAATTATTGTATAAAATAGAGGATTCAATGGGAACAGAAAAACAGAATTTATGCTTACCTGATAAATTACTTTCACTTGTGATGTATCGAGTCCACGGATTCATCCTTTACTTGTGGGATATTCTCCTTCCCAACAGGAAGTGGCAAAGAGAGCACACAGCAGAGCTGTCCATATAGCTCCCCCTCTAGCTCCACCCCCCAGTCATTCGACCGAAGGTTAGGAAGAAAAAGGAGAAACCATAGGGTGCAGTGGTGACTGTAGTTTAAACAAAAACACTACCTGACTTAATAGCCAGGGCGGGCCGTGGACTCGATACATCACAAGAGAAAGTAATTTATCAGGTAAGCATAAATTCTGTTTTCTCTTGTACGATATATCGAGTCCACGGATTCATCCTTTACTTGTGGGATACCAATACCAAAGCTTTAGGACACGTATGAAGGGAGGGAACAAGACAGGTACCTGAAACGGAAGGCACCACTGCTTGTAAAACCTTTCTCCCAAAAATAGCCTCCGAAGAAGCAAAAGTATTGAATTTGTAAAATTTGGATAAAGTATGCAGCGAAGACCAAATCGCTGCCTTACAAATCTGTTCAACAGAAGCCTCATTTTTAAAAGCCCATGTGGAAGCCACTGCTCTGGTAGAATGAGCAGTAATTGTTTTGGGAGGCTGCTGGCCAGCAGTCTCATAGGCCAAACGGATGATGTTTTTCAGCCAAAAGGAAAGAGGTAGCAGTCGCCTTCTGACCTCTCCTCTTACCAGAATAGATAACAAACAATGAAGGTGTTTGTCTGAAATCCTTAGTTGCTTGTAAATAGAACTTTAAAGCACAAACCACATCAAGATTGTGTAACAGACGTTCCATCTTCGAAGAAGGATTAGGACACAGAGAAGGAACAACAATTTCCTGGTTAATATTCTTATTAGACACAACCTTAGGAAGAAAACCAGGTTTGGTACGCAAAACTACCTTATCTGCATGGAAAACCAGGTAAGGTGAATCACACTGTAAAGCAGATAACTCTGATACTCTTCGAGCAGAAGAGATGGCTACCAAAAACAAAACTTTCCAAGATAAAATCTTAATATCTATGGAATGTAAAGGTTCAAACGGAACCCCTTGCAGAACTGAAAGAACTAAATTCAGACTCCATGGCGGAGCCACAGGTCTATAAACAGGCTTGATTCTGACTAAAGCCTGACTAAATGTTTGAACGTCTGGTACCTCTGCCAGACGTTTGTGTAAAAGAATAGACAAAGCAGATATATGTCCTTTAAAGGAACTAGCTGATAATCCTTTCTCCAATCCTTCTTGGAGAAAAGACAATATCCTGGGAATCCTAATCTTACTACATGAGTAACCTTTGGATTCACACCAAAAATGATATTTTCGCCAAATCTTATGGTAGATTTTCCTGGTGACAGGCTTTCTAGCCTGAATCAGGGTATCAATAACCGACTCAGAGAAACCACGCTTTGATAGAATTAGGTGTTCAATCTCCAAGCAGTCAGACGCAGAGAAATTAGATTTGGATGCTTGAAAGGACCTTGTATTAGAAGGTCCTGCCTCACTGATAGTGTCCATGGTGGGACAGATGACATGTCCACTAGGGTCTGCAATACCAGGTGCTGCGTGGCCACGCAGGCGCTATCAGAACCACCGAAGCCCTCTCCTGCTTGATTCTGGCAACCAGACGAGGGAGGAGAGGAAACGGTGGAAAAACATAGGCCAGATTAAAGGACCAAGGCAGCACATCCCTCAGACAGCACATCCCTCGCCCCCACTTCAGAGTGTCGTGAGGGTATATCGGATACGGCTACTAAAGCATCAGAATGCTCATTATCTGTTCTTCAAACAGAGCTATAATGCTTTGCAGGTAACACGGGCAGTTTAGATAAGAACACTGAGAGGGTATTATTCATAACTGCCGCCAAGTCTTGCAAGGTAAAAGAGTTAGATGCACTAGAGGTGCTAGGCGTCGCTTGAGCGGGCGTAACTGGTTGTGACACTTGGGGAGAGGTTGACGGGCTAACCTCGTTACCTTCTGTCTGAGAATCATCTTGGGCCACATTTTTAAGTGCAACAATATGTTCTTTAAAGTGTATAGACATATCAGTACAAGTGGGACACATTCTGAGAGGGGGTTCCACCATGGCTTCTAAACACATTAAACAAGGATTTTCCTTGGTGTCAGACATGTTTAACAGACTAGTAGTAATACAAACAGGCTTGGAAATCACTTTAATCAAGTAAAAACACACTTTGAAAAAAACGTTACTGTGCCTTTAAAGGGACAGTCTACACCAGAATTTTTATTGTTTTAAAAGATAGATAATCCCTTTATTACCCATTCCCAACACAGTTATAATAATATACTTTTAACCTCTGTGATTATCTTGTATCTAAGCCTCTGCAAACTGCCCCTTTTTTCAGTTCTTTTGACAGACTTGCAGTCTAGCCAATCAGTGCCTGCTCCCAGATATATTCACGTGCACGAGCACAGTTATCTATATGAAATATGTGAACTAACACCCTCTAGTGGTGAAAAACTGTTAAAATGCAATCTGAAAGAGGTAGGCTTCAAGGTCTAAGAAATTAGCATATGAACCTCCTAGGTTAAGCTTTCAACTAAGAATACCAAGAGAACAAAGCAAAATTGGTGATAAAAGTAAATTGGAAAATTGTTTAAAATGACATGCTCTATCTGAATCATGAAAGTTTATTTTGGGCTAGACTGTCCCTTTAAGAGATAAAAAAGGCACACAATTTTGCAAAACAGTGAAAAAATGCAGCAAACTTTTCAAAATTTTTACAGTATGTACCTAAAGCATTAGTAAGATTGCACCACTAGCAATAAAAACGATTAACCCCTTAATGCCCAACCCGGATCGACAGTAAGCCAAAAAAAACGGTTAAAGAAACTTCAGCGCCTTGCCACAGCTCTGCTGTGGCCCTACCTGCCCTTAGGAACCAGATTTGTGGAGAAAAAGCTTCTTATAGGCCCTCAAACTGCAGCAGGACCCTCCATGTGAAACCTGAACTTCTAGTCAAAATAACTGCGCATCTGAGGCGCAAAATTAGGCCCCTCCCACCTCACTCCGGTGCTTGTGAGGCCTTATTTAACACTCCCAAGTGTTTTAGTAATAGCCATGTGGATAACAACCCCTGAAAGAAACCCAAAGGAACCTTCAAAGTGTCTCAAAAAAACGATATTTTTAATAAAAAACCGTTTGCCCTGAAGTAGTGTCAACCAGCATAAACTAGCCCTGTTATGTAAGCTTGAAATTCCATACTTAGTCTCTGAATACAGCTTACCCTTCCCTCATGGGGATATGAACAGTCTTTTCTAGCATTATCACAGTCTTGTCTAGAAATAAATGACTGAACATACCTTACTGCAGCCTAACCTGCAAACCGTTCGCCCCCAACTGAAGTTCTCTTGTACTCCTCAGTCCTGTGTGGGAACAGCAGTGGATTTTAGTTACAACATGCTAAAATCATCTTCCTCCCTGCAGAAATCTTTATCTCCTTTCTGCTAGAGAGTAAATAGTACACACCGGTACCATTTAAAATAACAAACTCTTGCTTGTAGAAAATAAAAACTACAATTCTAACACCACATTCACTTTACCCTTTCCGATTGCTTAGAGCCGACAGAGAATGACTGAGGGGTGGAGCTAGAGGGGGAGCTATATGGACAGCTCTGCTGTGTGCTCTCTTTGCCACTTCCTGTTGGGAAGGAGAATATCCCACAAGGATGAATCCGTGGTCTCGATACATCTTACAAGAGAAATAGTCTTACAAGATTCATAAGTACCTATAATAGATGGCAAGACATTCAAGCCATTTTAAAGAAACACTGGCATGTATTACTACTGGCAGACCCTGCTATATTAAGGTTTGTTGGGGAAACCCCCTTGATGACTCAAAAAAGAGCCCCCCAACCTCAAGAATACACTAGTACATAGTCACCTAATAGCCTCAAATGAGTAATTGGTTGGATAAACAAAAACAAAAAACCAAACTTTAAATGGTCACATTGCTCTGTATGCAAAAATATGATTGTAGGTAAGGGCTTTGTAGATAAGTTTTGAAAATTTTACAGGGTAAAGGGACATATAAACTATAGAAGTGAAGAGAGAGTATACATGGTTTTATGTAACTATCCCATGTACTACACAGGCAAAACCTACAGAAAACTGAGGGAAAGGATTAAGGAGCACAAAAGAGGTATTAAAAATAAATGCATCAAAACCAGCAGTGTAGCTAGCCATTTTTTCGATTATCATGCTTGTAACAAAACTGTACTCAGATTTAGAGGTCTTGAACAAATACATTTGAAGAACAGAGGGGGGAATCTAGATCAGATATTATTGCTAAAAGAATGTGAATGGATATACAACATTAGAAGTCTGAAACCGCTAGGATTAAATGAGATTCATTTTGCTTCTTTCCTAGGAGATTAAAGAAGGTACTGCAAAGAAGTGAAGGTTCTAAAAATGTCTTTGTATTAGAAATAAAATGATGTTGAAACAGGCTTGGTTCTATATATCAACAAAAGATATCGTTATTGCAAAATCTTGATATACCCCCCATTGAAAAATAAACATTAATTAACATTAAAGGGACAGTCAAGTCCAAAAAAAAAAAAACTTTAAAAACAGAATTTATGCTTACCTGATAAATTACTTTCTCCAACGGTGTGTCCGGTCCACGGCGTCATCCTTACTTGTGGGATATTCTCTTCCCCAACAGGAAATGGCAAAGAGCCCAGCAAAGCTGGTCACATGATCCCTCCTAGGCTCCGCCTTCCCCAGTCATTCGACCGACGTAAAGGAGGAATATGCATAGGAGAAATCATATGATACCGTGGTGACTGTAGTTAGAGAAAATAATTCATCAGACCTGATTAAAAAACCAGGGCGGGCCGTGGGCCGGACACACCGTTGGAGAAAGTAATTTATCAGGTAAGCATAAATTCTGTTTTCTCCAACATAGGTGTGTCCGGTCCACGGCGTCATCCTTACTTGTGGGAACCAATACCAAAGCTTTAGGACACGGATGATGGGAGGGAGCAAATCAGGTCACCTAGATGGAAGGCACCACGGCTTGCAAAACCTTTCTCCCAAAAATAGCCTCAGAAGAAGCAAAAGTATCAAATTTGTAAAATTTGGTAAAAGTGTGCAGTGAAGACCAAGTCGCTGCCTTACATATCTGATCAACAGAAGCCTCGTTCTTGAAGGCCCATGTGGAAGCCACAGCCCTAGTGGAATGAGCTGTGATTCTTTCAGGAGGCTGCCGTCCGGCAGTCTCATAAGCCAATCGGATGATGCTTTTAAGCCAAAAAGAGAGAGAGGTAGAAGTTGCTTTTTGACCTCTCCTTTTACCAGAATAAACAACAAACAAGGAAGATGGTTGTCTGAAATCCTTTGTAGCCTCTAAATAGAATTTTAGAGCACGAACTACATCCAAATTGTGCAACAAACGTTCCTTCTTTGAAACTGGATTCGGACACAAAGAAGGCACAACTATCTCCTGGTTAATATTTTTGTTAGAAACAACTTTCGGAAGAAAACCAGGTTTAGTACGCAAAACCACCTTATCTGCATGGAACACCAGATAAGGAGGAGAACACTGCAGAGCAGATAACTCTGAAACTCTTCTAGCAGAAGAAATTGCAACCAAAAACAAAACTTTCCAAGATAATAACTTAATATCTACGGAATGTAAGGGTTCAAACGGAACCCCTTGAAGAACTGAAAGAACTAAATTGAGACTCCAAGGAGGAGTCAAAGGTTTGTAAACAGGCTTGATTCTAACCAGAGCCTGAACAAAAGCTTGAACATCTGGCACAGCCGCCAGCTTTTTGTGAAGTAAAACAGATAAAGCAGAAATCTGTCCCTTCAAAGAACTTGCAGATAATCCTTTCTCCAAACCCTCTTGTAGAAAGGATAGAATCTTAGGAATTTTTATCTTGTTCCATGGGAATCCTTTCGATTCGCACCAACAGATATATTTTTTCCATACTTTATGGTAAATTTTTCTAGTTACAGGCTTTCTAGCCTGAATAAGTATCAATGACAGAATCTGAGAACCCACGCTTTGATAAAATCAAGCGTTCAATCTCCAAGCAGTCAGTTGGAGTGAGGCCAGATTCGGATGTTCGAACGGACCTTGAACAAGAAGGTCCCGTCTCAAAGGTAGCTTCCATGGTGGAGCCGATGACATATTCACCAGGTCTGCATACCAAGTTCTGCGTGGCCACGCAGGAGCTATCAAGATCACCGAAGCCCTCTCCTGATTGATCCTGGCTACCAGCCTGGGAATGAGAGGAAACGGTGGGAATACATAAGCTAGGTTGAAGGTCCAGGGCGCTACTAGTGCATCTACTAGAGTCGCCTTGGGATCCCTGGATCTGGACCCGTAGCAAGGAACCTTGAAGTTCTGACGAGACGCCATCAGATCCATGTCTGGAATGCCCCATAATTGAGTTATGTGGGCAAAGATTTCCGGATGGAGTTCCCACTCCCCCGGATGAAATGTCTGACGACTCAGAAAATCCGCTTCCCAATTTTCCACTCCTGGGATGTGGATTGCAGACAAGTGGCAGGAGTGAATCTCCGCCCATTGAATTACTTTGGTCACTTCTTCCATCGCCAGGGAACTCCTTGTTCCCCCCTGATGGTTGATATATGCAACAGTCGTCATGTTGTCTGGTTGAAACCTTATGAATTTGGCCTTTGCTAGTTGAGGCCAAGCCTTGAGAGCATTGAATATCGCTCTCAGTTCCAGAATGTTTATCGGGAGAAGAGATTCTTCCCGAGACCATAGACCCTGAGCTTTCAGGGGTTTCCAGACCGCGCCCCAGCCCACCAGACTGGCGTCGGTCGTGACAATGACCCACTCTGGTCTGCGGAAGCTCATCCCTTGAGACAGGTTGTCCAGGGTCAGCCACCAACGGAGTGAATCTCTGGTCCTCTGATCTACTTGGATCGTCGGGGACAAGTCTGTATAATCCCCATTCCACTGTCTGAGCATGCACAGTTGTAATGGTCTTAGATGAATTCGCGCAAAAGGAACTATGTCCATTGCCGCAACCATCAAACCTATTACTTCCATGCACTGCGCTATGGAAGGAAGAAGAACAGAATGAAGTACTTGACAAGAGCTTAGAAGTTTTGATTTTCTGGCCTCTGTCAGAAAAATCTTCATTTCTAAGGAGTCTATTATTGTTCCCAAGAAGGGAACTCTTGTTGACGGGAATAGAGAACTTTTTTCTACGTTCACTTTCCACCCGTGAGATCTGAGAAAGGCTAGGACAATGTCCGTATGAGCCTTTGCTTGTGGCAGAGACGACGCTTGAATCAGTATGTCGTCCAAGTAAGGTACTACTGCAATGCCCCTTGGCCTTAGCACCGC
Organism: Bombina bombina; assembly: GCF_027579735.1. NCBI lineage: Eukaryota > Metazoa > Chordata > Amphibia > Anura > Bombinatoridae > Bombina > Bombina bombina. The sequence continues at coordinate 928,050,094 of NC_069502.1, forward strand.
TAGAAGGGACCCTAGTACCTTTGTGAAAATTCTTGGAGCAGTGGCTAATCCGAATGGAAGTGCCACAAACTGGTAATGCTTGTCCAGAAAGGCGAACCTTAGGAACCGATGATGTTCCTTGTGGATAGGAATATGTAGATACGCATCCTTTAAATCCACCGTGGTCATGAATTGACCTTCCTGGATGGTAGGAAGAATTGTCCGAATGGTTTCCATTTTGAACGATGGAACACTGAGAAATTTGTTTAGGATCTTGAGATCCAAAATTGGCCTGAATGTTCCCTCTTTTTTGGGAACTATGAACAGATTGGAGTAAAACCCCATCCCTTGTTCTCCTAATGGAACAGGATGAATCACTCCCATTTTTAACAGGTCTTCTACACAATGTAAGAATGCCTGTCTTTTTATTTGGTCTGAAGACAATTGAGACCTGTGGAACCTTCCCCTTGGGGGTAGTTCCTTGAATTCCAGGAGATAACCTTGAGAAACTATTTCTAGTGCCCAAGGATCCTGAACATCTCTTGCCCAAGCCTGAGCGAAGAGAGAGAGTCTGCCCCCCACCAGATCCGGTCCCGGATCGGGGGCCAGCATCTCATGCTGTCTTAGTAGCGGTAGCAGGCTTCTTGGCCTGCTTACCTTTGTTCCAGCCTTGCATCGGTCTCCAGGCTGGCTTGGTTTGAGAAGAATTACCCTCTTGCTTAGAGGATGTAGAATTTGAGGCTGGTCCGTTTCTGCGAAAGGGACGAAAATTTGTTTTATTTTTAGCCTTAAAAGACCTATCCTGAGGAAGGGCGTGGCCCTTTCCCCCAGTGATGTCTGAAATAATCTCTTTCAAGTCAGGGCCAAACAGCGTTTTCCCCTTGAAAGGGATGTTAAGCAATTTGTTCTTGGAGGGGAATACGATACCAAATGACGCCTTCAATAAGCTTTTTCAGTGGATCTGAGCTCCTCACACATGCATCTGCATGCCTTGCTTCTCAAAAACAACTGCCCATTAGTGGCGCAAAAATGAGGCTCTGCCTATGACTAGAAAAGGCCCCCAGTGAAAAAGGTGTCCAATACAGTGCCTGCCGTTTTTTTAACAGAATTCCCAAGATTAAAATAACTCTTCAAAGTTATAAACCATTAAATATGCTTATAAAGTAATCGTTTTAGCCCAGAAAAATGTCTACCAGTCTTTAAAGCCCTTGTGAAGCCCTTTATTCTTATATTTAAAACTAAGAAAATGGCTTACCGGATCCCATAGGGAAAATGACAGCTTCCAGCATTACCAAGTCTTGTTAGAAATGTGTCATACCTCAAGCAGTAAAAGTCTGCTCACTGTTTCCCCCAACTGAAGTTAATTCATCTCAACAGTCCTGTGTGGAAACAGCCATCGATTTTAGTAACGGTTGCTAAAATCATTTTCCTCTTACAAACAGAAATCTTCATCTCTTTTCTGTTTCAGAGTAAATAGTACATACCAGCACTATTTTAAAATAACAAACTCTTGATTGAAGAATAAAAACTACATTTAAACACCAAAAAACTCTTAGCCATCTCCGTGGAGATGTTGCCTGTGCAACGGCAAAGAGAATGACTGGGGAAGGCGGAGCCTAGGAGGGATCATGTGACCAGCTTTGCTGGGCTCTTTGCCATTTCCTGTTGGGGAAGAGAATATCCCACAAGTAAGGATGACGCCGTGGACCGGACACACCTATGTTGGAGAAATTACATGCCCAATGCAATCATAAAACAACTTTCCAATTTACTTTTATCACAAATTTTGCATTGTTCTCTTGATATTCTTAGTTGAAAGCTAAACCCAGGAGGTTCATATGCTAATTTCTTAGACTTTGAAGGCCGCCTCTAATCTAATTGTATTTTGACAGTTTTTCACCACTAGAGGGCGTTCGTTTATGTCTTTCATATAGATAACATTGAGCTTATGCATGTGAATTTACTGAGGAGTGAGCACTGGTTGGCTAAAATGCAAAATAACTAAAATAAGGGGGCAGTGTGCAGAGGCTTAGATACAAGGTAAATACAGAGGTAAAACGTGTATTATTATAACTGTGTTGGTTATCCAAAACAGGGGAATGGGTAATTAAGGGATTATCGACCTATTAAAACAACAAAAATTCTGGCGTTGACTGTCACCAAGTTAATTTTCCAAAATACTGTTAAATTAAACTGTCAAAAATGTCTTTTTTTAATTGGAAATAAATATTGTAGATTGAAACAATGCAGAAATTTAAATTTATTTAGAAAACCGATGTAAATATTTTGGATAAATACTATTTCAACTAAGGTAAAACAAAAGGTGGAGTCTCAACAAAACTTAAAAAGGAAACTAGGGGAACATCCAATCAGATTCAGCTGGATGAAGCCTTGTGCATGGAAGGTGAAATGCGTGTAGCTGTTTGTTGTCGGCGGTGTTGTCATTTGCTCACCGCTGATGTATGTCGCAGCACTTGGCAAGTAGCGGATCTCCTCTAAAGGCGTGTTGTGCCTTTGTTCTAACAACTGATGCTGGATTGCCTGGTATTGCTCTATGGCAGAGGTTTCCAAACTTTTCGTGTTGGTGACACACTTTTTAAACCTACATAATTTTGAAACACAGTAATTCAGTTGTACAAGCAAACAGGAGGTTAAACTAACTTTTTTTAAGAGATACGGACAAATACATAAATTAAATAATAACAAAATGTATTTACAAGTAACAGTGTGTAAGTAAGTGCAAGAATAAAAAAAAGTTTAATAACACCAATAGCTACTTAATGTATAAAGGGGTGTATGAGGTTGATGGGACGAAAACAGTTTCTGAATATTTGGTGGAATATTAGATAAAGACACTCACATTTCATCATCAATAATTTTTAAGCTTCCACTTCCTATCCATATATCAAGAGCAGGAGCAGCAATGCACTACTGGGAGCTAGCTGCAAAAAAACGAATCACTGACTTCAGCTCAGCGTTTAAGCTGCCGCCCTCAGAGCTCTGCGAGTTGCACTGACTACTGCCCGCACTGCAAACATACTGCTGCCCCACTCACTGACTACACATGCAGTCACAAGCCGATTGAGGAGACTACACGTGCAGTCAGGAGCCAATGTGCCACCAAAGCCGCCAATGGGAATAGTTTTAGCTCCCACTGAGCTGCGCCAATAGGTTAAGATGATCTGTGACCCACTAGGTATCAATCACGAGTCAACCATGTGATATGCATAGCAAGCAGGTGGAAAGTCGGAAACCAAAATAAAAGTAAAAAAAAATTTAAACTCAAAAAAAGTTTGTGCTGAAGCAGGGACACACCTACACACTGCTGCCAACACACTAATGTGTCACGACACACAGTTTGGAAAGTACTGCTCTATGGTCTAGCACGCACCCAGGGACGCTAAACTGCAGGCGGACTGAATACCGTTCAAACCTAATTGGTGATGTGAGTACAAGCCACAAGCTGATGAAAATAGCAGCGCCGTGAGGCTCACAAAAGGTATGTGTTCTGTCGAAATTATGTTTATCCTGCACTAACGATATGGAAAATGTGGATTACAAGATATTGAATATGATACACACATAAAAGTCAATCGTAGCAAAAAGGGCGTGTTGAAACCAACAGATGGCTTTAAGATCAAGGAAACTCTTATTGTTGATTTATGTGTTGCAAATATGGATGGAACTTTGCAACAAATGAATGGCAACAGCATAAATAATTGTATGATGGGATCAACTCTACTGACATTAACTTTATGAAAGGCTCACTTTTAATATGCTGCTGTAAAATCTTTTACAAGTTGTTTATATTCCGTAAATAATCTGGTGCTGGAAAAACAATTTATGCTTACCAGATAAATTCCTTTCCTTCCTGGCAGGGAGAGTCCACGACTTCTTTACTTACTATTGGGAAATACAACACCTGGCCACCAGGAGGAGGCAAAGACACCCCAGCCAAAGGCTTAAATATCCCTCCCACTTCCCCTATCCCCCAGTCATTCTGCTGAGGGAACAAGGAAAAGTAGGAGAAACATTAGGGTATAAAGGTGCCAAAAGAAATATAAAAAGGGAGCCTCAATCAAAAAAAAATTTTACTGGCGTGGTCATGGACTCTCCCTGCCAGGAAGGAAAGGAATTTATCTGGTAAGCATAAATGTTTTCCTTCCATAAGGCAGGGAGGTCCACAACTTCATTCCTTACTGCTGGGAAAACTATACCCAAGCTCCAGAGGACACTGAATGAATAACGAGAGGGAACAAAAAAAAAAGAAAAAAAAGGCGGACCTTATTCTCAGGGCACCACATCCTGCAAAACTTTTCTCCCGAAAGCTGCTTCAGCCGAAGCAAACGCATCAAACTTGTAAAATTTAGAAAAAGTGTGTAAGGAGGAACAGGTAGCCGCCTTACAAATCCGATCCATTGAGGCTTCGTTCTTAAAAGCCCAAGAGGAAGCCACTGCTCTAGTGGAATGAGCCGTTATCCTCTCAGGAGGCTGTCGTCCCGCTGTTTTATAAGCTAAGCAGATGACACTCCTCAACCAGAAAGATAGAGAAGTCCTAGTAGCCTTCTGCCCCTTACGCTTCCCCGTATAGATGTCAAACAAAGAGGAAGATTGTCTAAATTCCTTAGTAGCCTGAAGATAGAACATCAAGGCACGAACCACATCTAGATTGTGAAGCAAGCGTTTCTTCGCTGAAGAAGGATTAGGACACAAGGAAAGAACAATTTCTTGATTAATATTACGATTCGATACCACCTTACGGAGGAACCCTAGTTTAGTGTGTAAAACTACTTTATCAGCATGAAAAAACAGATAAGGGGGGTCACATTGCAAAGCAGAAATCTCAAACTCTGTGTGCAGAGACAATAGCCAACAAAAAAGAACCTTCCAAGATAACATTTTAATGTCAACAGTATGTATAGGCTCAAAACGGAGCCTGCTACAGAACACTAAGAGCAAGATTGAGGCTCCAAGGCGGAGCCCCAGATCTAAACATGCGTCTAATCCTAGGCCGAGCCTTAACAAACCACTGCACATCCGGAAGCTCAGCCAATCTATTGTGCAGTAACACAAACAGGGACGATATCTGTCCCTTCAGGGAACTAGAATATAGGCCCTTCTCCAGTCCATCCTGGAGGAAAGCTAAAATTCTGGCAACCTTATGCCAGGAAAAGCCATACTACTCACACAAGTACAAGTAAGTCCTACACACTTTATGGTAGATACGAGTAACTGGCTTACAAGCTTGAACCAGAGTGTCGATAACACTCTCAGACAACCCTCTTTTGGCTAAGACTAAGCGTTCAATCACCACGCAGTCAGCCTCAGATAATCTAGATTTTGATTAACGAAGGGACCCTGTATCAGCAGATCTCTGTGACAAGGTAACCTCCAATAAGGACATCCCCACCAGATGCGCAAAACCACGTCCTTCGCGACCACGATGGAGCAATCAGAATCACAGATGCTCGCTCCTGCTTGTTGCGAGCCACCACACGTGGGAGAAGCGGTAATGGAGGAAAAAGATATGAGAATGAACCTCCATTGTACTAATAGGGCATCTATCAATTCCGCCTAAGGATCCCTAGACCTGTACTTGGCTAGCTTGGTATTGAGGCGGGATGCCATGAGATCTGTCTCCGGCGTCCCCCACTCGCTGCATATCTCTGCAAACACCTCAGGGTGTTTCAGGATTGCCTGCTGAGAAAGTCCGCTTCCCAGATGTCCACACCCGGAATGTGGATCGATGACAGCATACATTTGTGACTCTCAGTCCACTCTAGTATCTGAGATTCTTCTCTCATCGCCAAGGAACTTCTCGTTCCCCCTTGATGGTTGCTATAGGCAACCAAGGTTATATTGTCTGATCTGATAAACTGGGACAAACCCAGTGGGGGCAAAGCCTTCAAGGCATTGAAGATTGCCGGAGTTCCAAAATATTGATCGGAAGGGAGGACTTCTCTTGAGACCACAGACCTTGTGCCTTCTTGGCACCCCAAACGGCTCCTCAGCCAGAAAGGCTTGTGCCCGTAGTCACAATCTGCCAGGACGGTCTCAAAAAGCAGGTGCCTTGGGACAGATGTTCTGGACAGAGCCACTAGGAGAGCGAGTCTCGACAGGCTGTCCAGCACAATCTGTTGAGACAGATCTGAATGGTCGCTGTTCCATTGTCTCAGTATGCATAGTTGTAAGGGTCTGAGATGGAATTTGGCAAAAGGAATGATGTCCATGCAGGACACCATGAGTCTGATTACCTCCGTACACTGAGCCACTGAGGGTCTCGAGGAGGCATGGAGGGCAAGACATGCAGAAGTTAGCTTGCAATGTCTCTATTCTGTGAGGAATATTTTCATGGATATGGAGTCTATTATAGTTCCCAGAAAATTCACCCTTGTACTTTAAGTAAGATAACTCTTTTTCAAGTTTATCTTTCATCCACGTGATCGAAGAAGACTGAGAAGGGACTCCAAATGTTCTTCCGCTAGACGAAAAGATGATGTCTGTACCAAAATATCGCCCAGGTAAGGCGCTACTGCAATACCTCGTGTTCTGGCAATGGCTAGAAGAGCCCCCAGAACCTTTGTTAATATCCTTGGAGCAGTAGCTAGGTCAAACGTAAGAGCTATGAACTGGAAGTGCTGATTGAGAAAAGCAAACCTCAGGAACTGAAAATGCTCCCTGTGAATCGGGACTTAAAAAGGTATGCATCCTTTAGGTCTATTGTGGTCAAACTGTCCTTCCTGAACCAGAGGCAGGATTGAACGCTCAGAAACTTGTTTAGGCACTTTAAGTCCAGAATTGGACAGAAATTTCCCTCCTTCTTTGGAACCACGAAAAAGGTTTGAATAAAACTCCAAACCTCTTTCTGTTGTAGGTACCGGGGACAATTAATCCTAGATAGGAGATATCCTGTACACAACCTAAGAAGGCAGCCCTCTTTTCTGGTCTTGTCAAAAAACTGGATAGTAGGAATCTGCCCCTAGGCAGATGAGACTTGAATCCTATCCTGTATCCGTGAGATACAACCTCCATTACCCAAGGATCCTGTACATCCTGGAACCAAGCGTCTGAAAAAAAGAGACACAGTCTGCCACCTTCATGCCTATTTGTTCTCTGCGGGCTTCTTAATCTGTTTGGACTTATTCCAGGAGTGAGCAGGCTTCCAAGTACACTTGGGTTGCTCAGACTTGGAAGAGGACTGCTGTCGTTGCGACTTGTCAGCACTAAAGGAACAAAAATTAGCCAGTTGCCGTCCCTTAGACCTATTCTTATCTTGCGGTAGGAAGGCACCTTTCCCTCAAATAACCGTAGAGATAATTGAGTTCAGCCCTGAACCGAATAAAATCTTCCCCTTGAAGGGAAGAGAAAACAGTCTGGATTTAGAAGTCATATCCGAAGACCAAGACTTCAACCAGAGAGCCCAGCGGGCTAGAACCGCAAAGCCAGCAGCCTTTGCATTTATGCAGATAATCTGCATATTCGCGTCACAGAGGAAGAGTTCGAAATTCTCAGTGCCTTAATTCTCTCCTGAATATCCTCAAGGGGAGTCTCCACCTCAATGAGCTCCGACAGAGTGTCGCACCAGTAGGTAACTGCTGCCGCAAGTTGAAATAAAAACCCTGTATGTTGAAACATCTTCCTCAGAAAAGTTTCATTTTTTTATCCATAGGCTCTCTAAACAAAGAACTATCCTCCAGAGGGACAGTAGTATGCTTAGCCAGCATGGAAATAGCGCCATCCACCTTTGGGATGGATCCCCACAAATCTAATTAAGAGTCAGGGAATAATTTTTTAAAAGTAGACAAGGGGGGAAAAGAAGTTCCTACTCTTTCCCATTCTTTACCAATAATGTTTGCCATCTTAACTGGCACAGGAAAAGTTAGAGGGACCTTCCTATCTTCGTAAACCCTGTCTAATTTAGGGATCATAGGCTCCTCAGGGAGTGTAGCCTCTGGAACCTCTAGAGTAGACAGAACCTCCTTTAATAAAAAACGCAGATGCTCAATTTTAAATCTAAAAGAAGGGTTCCTCCACTGAAGGAGATTTAGAAACTGAGGTCTCCGGCTCAGAAAGTTCACCCTCTGAAGCTACAGAGGTTAACTCATCCTCGGATAGCTGGCATATAGTAGCTAAATCCGACAAATATTTAAATGACTCTAGGTCAGGAGAACTAGGTTTAACCTCTCTCTTGTGTTTGTTAGAGCGAGGTAAGGCATCCAGGGTCACAGACACAGCCAATTGCAACTGCGCGGTAAAGTCCGCTGGAAAAAAAGCCCCCTCCAGATGGACGATTAGTTGAGCCGCGGGGAACTGCATGTGGAGCGGGTACTGTACAGAGGGTAGTAATTTCTCGGGACCCAGATTCTTGAAAAGTAGACAACTCAGAAGGGCTAATAGCGCTATGAGTATTAGCTTACTTGTCTCCCTTCTTAGACTTTAGAATAGGGTTTAGGCAAATGGAACCAAATTGAGCAGACGGGCAAACAGGAATTATTCATCTGTGCAGAAGGAGCGGAACCTTTTATTGTAGCATCAGAGTCCTCCATAGCTTTGTATATACCCATTGAAGGACAATCAAAAAGAAACGTTTTTATTTAACAAACGGCACCTTTATACTCACAATGGCCGACGCACACAGCACCTCCTAGACCCAGACAGCTAACAGTAAAAAAAAACGCTCTCATCCAGTGATGTCTGCAGCAGGCTCTAAGGAAATTAAAGAGACCGCACCCGGTCACATAAGATAGGACTTCCCCTGCTATGAAAAAGGGGCGCCAAGCTAATATGATCTGCGCAACACTTCAAAAACTAAAGTGAAACCGGTTTGTTCCAAGCCAAAAACATACAGCCTATGAGCTTAAAAAAAAAAAAAAAAAAACAACCTCACATTAAGGAGATAGAAATCCCCAAACTGTTCAAATAACCTCCCTGGAGGAGATATTAACCCTTGATCCTATTGAGGTATAAAGGAGCCACACTGTGACCCTGTATAGTGTTTTACAATGTATATATAAAAAACGGTCTTACCCTCCAGGATCCATGCTGTGGAACAGACACAGCCTCTCAAGTGTGACAGTCTTGCAGCAGCGTTTCTGACATGGACTTCAGTGTGTAGCAGCAAGCAGCAAACCCCTTGACGCTGATAGCTCAGGAGCTGTTAGGCGACAGTCTGGAAGAGTTCGCAGAAAAACTTTCCATCTCCAGATTAACTTTCATCAATGCTCTCACTTAGAGGTTGACATAATTACTAAAAAGTTCAGTCCTCTCTAGAAGGGAACATACCCATACAGGACTATCCAAATCTTCTGACACTTCTCTGGCAACTCCTATAATGAGGTGGGACTGGTGGGAGGGATATTTAAGCCTTTGGCTGGGGTGTCTGCCTCCTCCTCGTGGCCAGGTTTTGTATTTCCCCAACAGTAATGGATAGAAAAGGAAATTTATGCTTACCTGATAAATGTATTTCTTTTTCGATACGATGAGTCCACGGATTTCATCCTTACTTGTGGGATATCGCCTACTGGTCAGCAGGAGGAGGCAAAGAGCACCATAGCAAAGCTGTATAAATAGCTCCTCCCTTCCCTCCCAACCCAGTCATTTGACCGAAGTTAGGAAGAGAAAGGAAAAGCCAAGGTGCAGAGGTGTCTGAAGTTTAACAAAAATGTAATAACCTGTCTTATAGAACAGGGCGGGCCGTGGACTCATCGTATCGAAAAATAAATAAATTTATCAGGTAAGCATAAATTTCCTTTTCTTTTTCAAGATACGATGAGTCCACAGATTTCATCCTTACTTGTTGGATACAATACCAAAGCTATAGTACACGGATGAAACGGGAGGGACAAGACAGGGAACCTAAACGGAAGGCACCACTGCTTGAAGAAATTTCCTCCCAAAAACAGCCTCATTTGAGGCAAAGGTATCAAATTTGTAAAATTCGGAAAAAGTGTGAAGAAACGACCAAGTCAGAGTCTCGCAAATTGTTCAACAGAAGCATCATTGTGGAATGCTTATGAGGAAGCCATAGCCCTAGTAGAATGAGCCAAAATTATTTCAGGAGACTGCCGTCCAGCAGACTCAAATGCAAAATGGATGATACTCTCCAGACATAAAGAAAGAGAGGTAGCCGCAGCTATCTAACCCCTACATTCCCCCCCCCAAAAAAAAAAAACACAAATAAAGAAGGTTATTGACGAAAGTCCTCAGTAGCTAGTAAGTAGAACTTTAAAGCACAGACCACACATAAATTATGTAACAGACGTTCCTTCTGAGAAAAAAGGATTAGGACACAAAGATGGAACCCCAATTCCTGATTAAAAAGTGCTTAACTGAAACAACCATAGGAAGAAACACAGGTTTAGTACACAACACCACCTTATCCGCATAAAAAATAAGATAAGGAGAATTAAATTGGAATGCTAAAAGCTCTGATACTCTTTGAGCAGAAAAAACAGAATTTATGTTTACCTGATAAATTTCTTTCTCCAACGGTGTGTCCGGTCCACGGCGTCATCCTTACTTGTGGGATATTCTCTTCCCCAACAGGAAATGGCAAAGAGCCCAGCAAAGCTGGTCACATGATCCCTCCTAGGCTCCGCCTACCCCAGTCATTCGACCGACGTTAAGGAGGAATATTTGCATAGGAGAAACCATATGGTACCGTGGTGACTGTAGTTAAAGAAAATAAAAAATCAGACCTGATTAAAAAAACCAGGGCGGGCCGTGGACCGGACACACCGTTGGAGAAAGAAATTTATCAGGTAAACATAAATTCTGTTTTCTCCAACATAGGTGTGTCCGGTCCACGGCGTCATCCTTACTTGTGGGAACCAATACCAAAGCTTTAGGACACGGATGAAGGGAGGGAGCAAATCAGGTCACCTAAATGGAAGGCACCACGGCTTGCAAAACCTTTCTCCCAAAAATAGCCTCAGAAGAAGCAAAAGTATCAAACTTGTAAAATTTGGTAAAAGTGTGCAGTGAAGACCAAGTCGCTGCCCTACATATCTGATCAACAGAAGCCTCGTTCTTGAAGGCCCATGTGGAAGCCACAGCCCTAGTGGAATGAGCTGTGATTCTTTCGGGAGGCTGCCGTCCGGCAGTCTCGTAAGCCAATCTGATGATGCTTTTAATCCAAAAAGAGAGAGAGGTAGAAGTTGCTTTTTGACCTCTCCTTTTACCTGAATAAACAACAAACAAGGAAGATGTTTGTCTAAAATCCTTTGTAGCATCTAAATAGAATTTTAGAGCGCGAACAACATCCAAATTGTGCAACAAACGTTCCTTCTTTGAAACTGGTTTTGGACACAGAGAAGGTACGATAATCTCCTGGTTAATGTTTTTGTTAGAAACAACTTTTGGAAGAAAACCAGGTTTAGTACGTAAAACCACCTTATCTGCATGGAACACCAGATAAGGAGGAGAACACTGCAGAGCAGATAATTCTGAGACTCTTCTAGCAGAAGAAATCGCAACTAAAAACAAAACTTTCCAAGATAATAACTTAATATCAACGGAATGTAAGGGTTCAAACGGAACCCCCTGAAGAACTGAAAGAACTAAATTGAGACTCCAAGGAGGAGTCAAAGGTTTGTAAACAGGCTTGATTCTAACCAGAGCCTGAACAAAGGCTTGAACATCTGGCACAGCTGCCAGCTTTTTGTGAAGTAATACCGACAAGGCAGAAATCTGTCCCTTCAGGGAACTTGCAGATAATCCTTTTTCCAATCCTTCTTGAAGGAAGGATAGAATCCTAGGAATCTTAACCTTGTCCCAAGGGAATCCTTTAGATTCACACCAACAGATATATTTTTTCCAAATTTTGTGGTAAATCTTTCTAGTCACAGGCTTTCTGGCCTGAACAAGAGTATCGATCACAGAATCTGAGAATCCTCGCTTCGATAAAATCAAGCGTTCAATCTCCAAGCAGTCAGCTGGAGTGAAACCAGATTCGGATGTTCGAACGGACCCTGAACAAGAAGGTCTCGTCTCAAAGGTAGCTTCCAAGGTGGAGCCGATGACATATTCACCAGATCTGCATACCAAGTCCTGCGTGGCCACGCAGGAGCTATCAAGATCACCGACGCCCTCTCCTGCTTGATCCTGGCTATCAGCCTGGGGATGAGAGGAAATGGCGGGAACACATAAGCTAGTTTGAAGGTCCAAGGTGCTACTAGTGCATCCACTAGAGCCGCCTTGGGATCCCTGGATCTGGCCCCGTAGCAAGGAACTTTGAAGTTCTGACGAGAGGCCATCAGATCCATGTCTGGAATGCCCCACAGGTGAGTGACTTGGGCAAAGATTTCCGGATGGAGTTCCCACTCCCCCGGAAGCAATGTCTGACGACTCAGAAAATCCGCTTCCCAATTTTCCACTCCTGGGATGTGGATAGCAGACAGGTGGCAGGAGTGAGACTCCGCCCAAAGAATAATTTTGGTTACTTCTTCCATCGCTAGGGAACTCCTTGTTCCCCCCTGATGGTTGATGTACGCAACAGTCGTCATGTTGTCTGATTGAAACCGTATGAACCTGGTCCTCGCCAGCTGGGGCCAGGCCTGGAGCGCATTGAATATCGCTCTCAGTTCCAGAATATTTATCGGTAGAAGAGATTCTTCCCGAGACCAAAGACCCTGAGCTTTCAGGGATCCCCAGACCGCGCCCCAGCCTATCAGACTGGCGTCGGTCGTGACAATGACCCACTCTGGTCTGTGGAACATCATCCCTTGAGACAGATTGTCCAGGGACAGCCACCAACGGAGTGAGTCTCTGGTCCTCTGATTTACTTGTATCTTCGGAGACAAGTCTGTATAGTCCCCATTCCACTGACTGAGCATGCACAGTTGTAATGGTCTTAGATGAATGCGCGCAAAAGGAACTATGTCCATCGCCGCCACCATCAACCCGATCACTTCCATGCACTGAGCTATGGAAGGAAGAGGAACGGAATGAAGTATCCGACAAGAGTCCAGAAGCTTTGTTTTTCTGGCCTCTGTTAGAAAGATCCTCATTTCTAAGGAGTCTATAATTGTTCCCAAGAAGGGAACCCTTGTTGACGGGAATAGAGAACTCTTTTCCACGTTCACTTTCCAGCCGTGAGATCTGAGAAAGGCCAGGACAATGTCCGTGTGAGCCTTTGCTTGAGGAAGGGACGACGCTTGAATCAGAATGTCGTCCAGGTAAGGTACTACTGCAATGCCCCTTGGTCTTAGCACCGCTAGAAGGGACCCTAGTACCTTTGTGAAAATCCTTGGAGCAGTGGCTAATCCGAAAGGAAGCGCCACGAACTGGTAATGTTTGTCCAGGAATGCAAATCTTAGGAACCGATGATGTTCCTTGTGGATAGGAATATGTAGATACGCATCCTTTAAATCCACCGTGGTCATAAATTGACCTTCCTGGATGGAAGGAAGGATAGTTCGAATGGTTTCCATCTTGAACGATGGAACCTTGAGAAATTTGTTTAAGATCTTGAGATCTAGGATTGGTCTGAACGTTCCCTCTTTTTTGGGAACTATGAACAGATTGGAGTAGAACCCCATCCCTTGTTCTCTTAATGGAACAGGATGAATCACTCCCATTTTTAACAGGTCTTCTACACAATGTAAGAACGCCTGTCTTTTTATGTGGTCTGAAGACAACTGCGACTTGTGGAACCTCCCCCTTGGGGGAAGTCCCTTGAATTCCAGAAGATAACCCTGGGAGACTATTTCTAGCGCCCAAGGATCCAGAACATCTCTTGCCCAAGCCTGAGCGAAGAGAGAGAGTCTGCCCCCCACCAGATCCGGTCCCGGATCGGGGGCCAATATTTCATGCTGTCTTGGTAGCAGTGGCAGGTTTCTTGGCCTGCTTTCCCTTGTTCCAGCCTTGCATTGGTCTCCAAGCTGGCTTGGCCTGAGAAGTATTACCCTCTTGCTTAGAGGACGTAGCACCTTGGGCTGGTCCGTTTTTACGAAAGGGACGAAAATTAGGTCTATTTTTTGCCTTGAAGGGCCGATCCTGAGGAAGGGCGTGGCCCTTACCCCCAGTGATATCAGAGATAATCTCTTTCAAGTCAGGACCAAACAGCGTTTTCCCCTTGAAAGGAATGTTTAGTAGCTTGTTCTTGGAAGACGCATCAGCCGACCAAGATTTCAACCAAAGCGCTCTGCGCGCCACAATAGCAAACCCAGAGTTCTTAGCCGCTAACTTAGCCAATTGCAAAGAGGCGTCTAGAGTGAAAGAATTAGCCAATTTGAGAGCATTGATTCTGTCCATAATCTCCTCATAAGGAGGAGAGTCACTATCGAGCACCTTAAGCAGTTCATCAAACCAGAAATATGCGGCTGTAGTGACAGGGACAATGCATGAAATGGGTTGTAGAAGGTAACCCTGCTGAACAAACATCTTTTTAAGCAAACCTTCTAATTTTTTATCCATAGGATCTTTGAAAGCACAACTATCCTCTATGGGAATAGTGGTGCGTTTGTTTAAAGTAGAAACCGCTCCCTCGACCTTGGGGACTGACTGCCATAAGTCCTTTCTGGGGTCGACCATAGGAAACAATTTTTTAAATATGGGGGGAGGGACGAAAGGAATACCGGGCCTTTCCCATTCTTTATTAACAATGTCCGCCACCCGCTTGGGTATAGGAAAAGCTTCTGGGAGCCCCGGCACCTCTAGGAACTTGTCCATTTTACATAGTTTCTCTGGGATGACTAAATTTTCACAATCATCCAGAGTGGATAATACCTCCTTAAGCAAAATGCGGAGATGTTCCAATTTAAATTTAAATGTAATCACATCAGATTCAGCCTGCTGAGAAATGTTCCCTAAATCAGTAATTTCTCCCTCAGACAAAACCTCCCTGGCCCCCTCAGATTGGGTTAGGGGCCCTTCAGAGATATTAATATCAGCGTCGTCATGCTCTTCAGTAACTAAAACAGAGCAGCCACGCTTACGCTGACAAGGGTTCATTTTGGCTAAAATGTTTTTGACAGAATTATCCATTACAGCCGTTAATTGTTGCATAGTAAGGAGTATTGGCGCGCTAGATGTACTAGGGGCCTCCTGAGTGGGCAAGACTCGTGTAGACGAAGGAGGGAATGATGCAGTACCATGCTTACTCCCCTCACTTGAGGAATCATCTTGGGCATCATTGTCATTATCACATAAATCACATTTATTTAAATGAATAGGAATTCTG
Source organism: Bombina bombina (assembly GCF_027579735.1). Classification (NCBI taxonomy): domain Eukaryota; kingdom Metazoa; phylum Chordata; class Amphibia; order Anura; family Bombinatoridae; genus Bombina; species Bombina bombina. The sequence goes on from NC_069502.1 coordinate 928,065,254, forward strand.
GCTTCCCCACATTCAGAACACAGTCTATCTGGTAGTTCAGACATGTTAAACAGGCATAAACTTGATCATAAAGTACAAAAAACGTTTTAAAATAAAACCGTTACTGTCACTTTAAATTTTAAACTGAACACACTTTATTACTGCAATTGCGAAAAAACATGAAGGAATTGTTCAAAATTCACCAAATTTTCACCACAGCGTCTTAAAGCCTTGAAAATATTGCACACCAATTTTGGAAGCTTTAACCCTTAAAATAACGGAACCGGAGCCGTTTTAAGCTTTAAACCCCTTTACAGTCCCTGGTATCTGCTTTGCTGAGACCCAACCAAACCCAAAGGGGAATACGATACCAAATGACGCCTTCAGAAGTCTTTTATAAGTATCAGAGCTCCTCTCACATGCGACTGCATGCCATGCCTCTCAAAAACAAGTGCGCAACACCGGCGCGAAAATGAGACTCTGCCTATGCTTTGGGAAAGCCCCTAAAGAATAAGGTGTCTAAAACAGTGCCTGCCGATATTATTAAATCAAAATACCCAGAATAAATGATTCCTCAAGGCTAAATAAGTGTTAATATCAATCGATTTAGCCCAAAAAAAGTCTACAGTTTAAATAAGCCCTTGTGAAGCCCTTATTTACAATCTTAATAAACATGGCTTACCGGATCCCATAGGGAAAATGACAGCTTCCAGCATTACATCGTCTTGTTAGAATGTGTCCTACCTCAAGCAGCAAGAGACTGCAAACTGTTCCCCCAACTGAAGTTAATTGCTCTCAACAGTCCTGTGTGGAACAGCCATGGATTTTAGTTACGGTTGCTAAAATCATTTTCCTCATACAAACAGAATTCTTCATCTCTTTTCTGTTTCTGAGTAAATAGTACGTACCAGCACTATTTGAAAATAACAAACTCTTGATTGAATAATGAAAAACTACAGTTAAACACTAAAAAACTCTAAGCCATCTCCGTGGAGATGTTGCCTGTACAACGGCAAAGAGAATGACTGGGGTAGGCGGAGCCTAGGAGGGATCATGTGACCAGCTTTGCTGGGCTCTTTGCCATTTCCTGTTGGGGAAGAGAATATCCCACAAGTAAGGATGACGCCGTGGACCGGACACACCTATGTTGGAGAAATAGCAACCAAAAATAAAAAACTTTCCAAGATAATAACTTAATATCTATGGAATGTAGTGGTTCAAACGGAACCCCTTGAAGAACTAAGAATCTTTACTAACACCTC